>NW_008481809.1:1600252-1601619 GCF_000365145.1 Cyphellophora europaea CBS 101466 | reverse complement strand
CTCCGCTAGTCGAATGGCTCTCTTCTGGAAACGGCTGAGTCTTTCAGGTGTATCCGCTTCTTCTTCTGGCTTGGCCTTCTCCTCTTCTGGAGGTTATGTGTGAGAGGCCTTTCCCTCTCTCGGGATCTCGACAAAGCTCTCGTCTTCAGAGGATACGTGCGCCCACATAAACTCCTTCTTATACCATTCCTAGTAGGCCTTAGTTCCTACTAATAGTTGTTTCAATCCCTCCTGTGCTTGTACCTCTTCTGATTCAGAGAGGTTGCCCGCTTTTTTGGCAGTGCTCACACCAGTGTCGGCCTTTTTTCCTGGTGTACCGGCTGTTCGTTTGCTCATTATATACAGTCGTTAGGTCGGGGTCCCACAGTCTTTCGCCCGATGTCCGGATTTTCCACAACTGAAGCACAGGTTGTCTCGTCTACGTTTCTCCCGTTTGTCTCTGCCCAGGATCCTTCCGTTACCGCGGCCTCTGGGTCGTGAGGATTGTCCGGCTCGCATCACGGAAAGATCCATTGGGTCCCCTTGATCGTAAGTACAATTCTTCCTTCCCCCATACCCGCCAAATAGAACCTTTCCGGGGTGTCGCTATTCTATCCTGAGCTCGTAGAGTCGGTTGTCCACCTTGATAGCCTTGTCTACCACTTCGATTAGAGTTGTAGGTAGCGGTACAGCCATTTTGGCTTTAACCTCTATCTTTAATCCCTGGTAGAACATGTCCCATAAGGCTTCATCTTCATCCCAGTCTAGGCGTGAGGCCACTTACTAGAATATAGAATAGTAGGCAGATGCAGATCCGGTTTGCCTGAGCTGATGTATCTCTCTGGCAGCAGTTCTTTCTTCATTAGCCGTACCGAAGATCACCTTCATTTCTCTTTTAAACTCTTTAAAAGAGTCAATGAGCCTCTTGGTCTTTTCTTTAGCCCCGTTTGTGTTCTCATAGTGGTCGCTGAGAAAGGGTTCAAACCAGGCAAAAGCTGCTCCTTTAAGATGGGCTGCGGTATAGATGACCTTCAGTCGGTTGCTGGTAAACTGTCCTTGGTTAAGGTCAAAGGCCATACGGAGTTGGATCAAATAAGCTCGAAGTTAGGAGCGTTACCTGGTGAAGGGTTCTACCCTAGCCTTGAGCTTACCATCTCCTTCTAACTGGACCAACGTACTGAGGCTAGAAGTAGCCTTAGTAGTACCACCTCTTTTTCCCAAGACAGATCTGGATGGGGATGGGGATCGAACGCTAGACATGATTGATACTATCCGTTGCAGGGTAGTCAAAGTGTTATGAACCGCTCCGAACGTCGGGTCCAAACTGGGTTTAGCAGCTGGGGGAATAGTATCAGGGTCAAGGCTAGGCCAAAGTAAACGTAGGAACT
>NW_008481809.1:1595340-1596253 GCF_000365145.1 Cyphellophora europaea CBS 101466 | reverse complement strand
GGGGTCCAGTCCTCCTCCGGGTAACCTTCCCCCTTGGGCCCTAGCGTCCCTGCGGCCACTGGCCTCGGTCAGGTTGCGGACGTGATCCGTAACAGAACCACAGCTATTCTTCAGCGCCAAGGGCACTAAGCTACACTTTAAGTCTACACCCTACCAACCTAACCTTCTAGATATAATAGAGCAGTTTTAGATCTATCTCGCCAATATAGTAAATATAGAGCATGTTAATAAGGATCACTTCTTTATAGACCTGGCGAAGGAGATATACCCTAGTATAAGTGTCCTCCAGGCCAAGACACTCAGGTTTAACAAACAGCCCCAGACCTATCTATAGTAGTGCTACTGTTAAGAAATGCACACACAGCATATCTACAACCAGTAGCTACTAAAGAAGAGTGGCTAGGGCCAGCGCTACTACACCTAGAATATACTGGGGGAGGCTAGTGCCCTAACTAGTGTCCCTCCTAAACACTCACTTCTCTTCTATAGTGGGGTGCAGTACTTTTAACTGTATATATCTATTAAGGAGGTGTAGGATACAGCCAAGACCATACCATTTAATAATAACAGGCTTAAGGAGATTGCACTTAATCCCTAGATTCACCAAGGAGCCTAACACACGCTTAGCAGCTGGTCCCATAACTCATAGATTATAGAGTAGGTGTATCTCACCAGTAAATATCGCACCCACTAAGCCCTCTATAATTCAGCGTAGAAGTCATTTAGGATCTAGGAGGAGTACTATATCTTATGGTAGCTCTTCTATTAGCTATAGGCACAGCTTGCTGTACTAGCCAGGACTAACTTAGCCTCTACACTAGATAACTATCCCCTGCTAGGGTTAGGGTTAGGGTTAGGGTTAGGGTTAGGGTTAGGGTTAGGGTTAGGGTTAGGGTTAGGGTTAGGGTTAGGG